>NW_026518906.1:0-42863 GCF_947347685.1 Pleuronectes platessa | reverse complement strand
AGTGGATAATTCTTCCCTTTTTCCTCTTTACAGTTAAAAAAGGAAAAAAGGTGAATACTCCGTAGTGTTTAAATCTCAGCTATTCCACCTTCCACTACCCAGCCAAAACCATGCCTTTCTTCATATTTACACTGTCCAACAGCATCGTCCCTGAACCAGATGGGATGGGGGTTAGGATGAGGGCAAGGGGTCCTGTGGTTAGGGTTAGGGTAAGGGGTCCTGGGGTTAGGGTTAGGGTAAGAGGATTTGGGGTAGGGGTAGTAGAAAGCAGGGTCCGTCAGGAGCCGTTAATTCCTTGGCCTCTTTCTCGCCAGTTGCTTGTGGGAAACGATTCCTAAAAATTGGACAGCATCGGTCCAACATGGAGAAGACTAAAGCAGTGTTTTAGAAGGGCACCCCAATGCTGTTCCAGGCGGCACTGGCCAGGGTTAGGTAAGAACGGTAATATCCGTGGACCGACCCCGTCGGTCCAACGTTATGCACGGGCCCTCCTGGAACATAGGGTGCCCCTCACTTGGTAAAATAACCTTGTACAAACACTATTAAATATAGTTGTCTTTACGTGTGGGTAGGTTTCTAAAGAAGCTATCCCCTTTTACACGGTAGGTGGTAGTCTTAGTTCTCAGGTGAGTATAATCGTCTCAAATTAGAGTTTAGGTAGTTCTCAAGTGAGTATAATATTCTCAAATTAGAGTTATAGGTGGTTCAAAAAATTCTGCTACAATGCAGTTGTTATAAGTAGACCATTTGCCATCATTAAATCATCCCTAGTTGGGGTAGGTAATTCCTCTTATTTTCCTTTTTTCAGGTAAGGCAATTACATAGGTAAGTATCAGTTAATACTGTAATAACACATCCATAGTTGCAATCTTTAAGCCCGCCGCGACGTTTCGATTGAAATAAATCTTCTTCAGGCTTGGGCTTAAGATGTGTGATAAGTGGTAATAAACACAAGTCATTTTGCTTTGTTTGTGATGAGTGCATGGAGCATTTTGTCCTATGCTGGCTGAGGTCAGAGTGAGCAGTGAGCTGTTTGCTGATCTGCCTTATATACTCTCTGCCTCTGTTAGACTCCTCCCCTTTCTTTTACAAAACTCTTTTCGAGACAATGTGAAGGGTGGATCCAATTGAAATGTGAGGTGGGTAATTCCTTTTCTTAAGGTAATTACCAGGTAAGTATTTGTCATATTATTATGTTAATGTTTTTTTCTGTTTGAAATAAAACATGTAGTAAATCCAATGGTGTTGTCTGTAATTCCTTCTTTATACCTTTTTTCAGGTGAGGTAATTACACAGGTGAATATTCTGTATTGTAGTTATGTACATGTTTCTTCGGTTTGAAATAAAACATGTAATAAACCAATTGGTGTTGTTAGTGGATAATTCTTCCCTTTTTCCTCTTTACAGTTAAAAAAGGAAAAAAGGTGAATACTCCGTAGTGTTTAAATCTCAGCTATTCCACCTTCCACTACCCAGCCAAAACCATGCCTTTCTTCATATTTACACTGTCCAACAGCATCGTCCCTGAACCAGATGGGATGGGGGTTAGGATGAGGGCAAGGGGTCCTGTGGTTAGGGTTAGGGTAAGGGGTCCTGGGGTTAGGGTTAGGGTAAGAGGATTTGGGGTAGGGGTAGTAGAAAGCAGGGTCCGTCAGGAGCCGTTAATTCCTTGGCCTCTTTCTCGCCAGTTGCTTGTGGGAAACGATTCCTAAAAATTGGACAGCATCGGTCCAACATGGAGAAGACTAAAGCAGTGTTTTAGAAGGGCACCCCAATGCTGTTCCAGGCGGCACTGGCCAGGGTTAGGTAAGAACGGTAATATCCGTGGACCGACCCCGTCGGTCCAACGTTATGCACGGGCCCTCCTGGAACATAGGGTGCCCCTCACTTGGTAAAATAACCTTGTACAAACACTATTAAATATAGTTGTCTTTACGTGTGGGTAGGTTTCTAAAGAAGCTATCCCCTTTTACACGGTAGGTGGTAGTCTTAGTTCTCAGGTGAGTATAATCGTCTCAAATTAGAGTTTAGGTAGTTCTCAAGTGAGTATAATATTCTCAAATTAGAGTTATAGGTGGTTCAAAAAATTCTGCTACAATGCAGTTGTTATAAGTAGACCATTTGCCATCATTAAATCATCCCTAGTTGGGGTAGGTAATTCCTCTTATTTTCCTTTTTTCAGGTAAGGCAATTACATAGGTAAGTATCAGTTAATACTGTAATAACACATCCATAGTTGCAATCTTTAAGCCCGCCGCGACGTTTCGATTGAAATAAATCTTCTTCAGGCTTGGGCTTAAGATGTGTGATAAGTGGTAATAAACACAAGTCATTTTGCTTTGTTTGTGATGAGTGCATGGAGCATTTTGTCCTATGCTGGCTGAGGTCAGAGTGAGCAGTGAGCTGTTTGCTGATCTGCCTTATATACTCTCTGCCTCTGTTAGACTCCTCCCCTTTCTTTTACAAAACTCTTTTCGAGACAATGTGAAGGGTGGATCCAATTGAAATGTGAGGTGGGTAATTCCTTTTCTTAAGGTAATTACCAGGTAAGTATTTGTCATATTATTATGTTAATGTTTTTTTCTGTTTGAAATAAAACATGTAGTAAATCCAATGGTGTTGTCTGTAATTCCTTCTTTATACCTTTTTTCAGGTGAGGTAATTACACAGGTGAATATTCTGTATTGTAGTTATGTACATGTTTCTTCGGTTTGAAATAAAACATGTAATAAACCAATTGGTGTTGTTAGTGGATAATTCTTCCCTTTTTCCTCTTTACAGTTAAAAAAGGAAAAAAGGTGAATACTCCGTAGTGTTTAAATCTCAGCTATTCCACCTTCCACTACCCAGCCAAAACCATGCCTTTCTTCATATTTACACTGTCCAACAGCATCGTCCCTGAACCAGATGGGATGGGGGTTAGGATGAGGGCAAGGGGTCCTGTGGTTAGGGTTAGGGTAAGGGGTCCTGGGGTTAGGGTTAGGGTAAGAGGATTTGGGGTAGGGGTAGTAGAAAGCAGGGTCCGTCAGGAGCCGTTAATTCCTTGGCCTCTTTCTCGCCAGTTGCTTGTGGGAAACGATTCCTAAAAATTGGACAGCATCGGTCCAACATGGAGAAGACTAAAGCAGTGTTTTAGAAGGGCACCCCAATGCTGTTCCAGGCGGCACTGGCCAGGGTTAGGTAAGAACGGTAATATCCGTGGACCGACCCCGTCGGTCCAACGTTATGCACGGGCCCTCCTGGAACATAGGGTGCCCCTCACTTGGTAAAATAACCTTGTACAAACACTATTAAATATAGTTGTCTTTACGTGTGGGTAGGTTTCTAAAGAAGCTATCCCCTTTTACACGGTAGGTGGTAGTCTTAGTTCTCAGGTGAGTATAATCGTCTCAAATTAGAGTTTAGGTAGTTCTCAAGTGAGTATAATATTCTCAAATTAGAGTTATAGGTGGTTCAAAAAATTCTGCTACAATGCAGTTGTTATAAGTAGACCATTTGCCATCATTAAATCATCCCTAGTTGGGGTAGGTAATTCCTCTTATTTTCCTTTTTTCAGGTAAGGCAATTACATAGGTAAGTATCAGTTAATACTGTAATAACACATCCATAGTTGCAATCTTTAAGCCCGCCGCGACGTTTCGATTGAAATAAATCTTCTTCAGGCTTGGGCTTAAGATGTGTGATAAGTGGTAATAAACACAAGTCATTTTGCTTTGTTTGTGATGAGTGCATGGAGCATTTTGTCCTATGCTGGCTGAGGTCAGAGTGAGCAGTGAGCTGTTTGCTGATCTGCCTTATATACTCTCTGCCTCTGTTAGACTCCTCCCCTTTCTTTTACAAAACTCTTTTCGAGACAATGTGAAGGGTGGATCCAATTGAAATGTGAGGTGGGTAATTCCTTTTCTTAAGGTAATTACCAGGTAAGTATTTGTCATATTATTATGTTAATGTTTTTTTCTGTTTGAAATAAAACATGTAGTAAATCCAATGGTGTTGTCTGTAATTCCTTCTTTATACCTTTTTTCAGGTGAGGTAATTACACAGGTGAATATTCTGTATTGTAGTTATGTACATGTTTCTTCGGTTTGAAATAAAACATGTAATAAACCAATTGGTGTTGTTAGTGGATAATTCTTCCCTTTTTCCTCTTTACAGTTAAAAAAGGAAAAAAGGTGAATACTCCGTAGTGTTTAAATCTCAGCTATTCCACCTTCCACTACCCAGCCAAAACCATGCCTTTCTTCATATTTACACTGTCCAACAGCATCGTCCCTGAACCAGATGGGATGGGGGTTAGGATGAGGGCAAGGGGTCCTGTGGTTAGGGTTAGGGTAAGGGGTCCTGGGGTTAGGGTTAGGGTAAGAGGATTTGGGGTAGGGGTAGTAGAAAGCAGGGTCCGTCAGGAGCCGTTAATTCCTTGGCCTCTTTCTCGCCAGTTGCTTGTGGGAAACGATTCCTAAAAATTGGACAGCATCGGTCCAACATGGAGAAGACTAAAGCAGTGTTTTAGAAGGGCACCCCAATGCTGTTCCAGGCGGCACTGGCCAGGGTTAGGTAAGAACGGTAATATCCGTGGACCGACCCCGTCGGTCCAACGTTATGCACGGGCCCTCCTGGAACATAGGGTGCCCCTCACTTGGTAAAATAACCTTGTACAAACACTATTAAATATAGTTGTCTTTACGTGTGGGTAGGTTTCTAAAGAAGCTATCCCCTTTTACACGGTAGGTGGTAGTCTTAGTTCTCAGGTGAGTATAATCGTCTCAAATTAGAGTTTAGGTAGTTCTCAAGTGAGTATAATATTCTCAAATTAGAGTTATAGGTGGTTCAAAAAATTCTGCTACAATGCAGTTGTTATAAGTAGACCATTTGCCATCATTAAATCATCCCTAGTTGGGGTAGGTAATTCCTCTTATTTTCCTTTTTTCAGGTAAGGCAATTACATAGGTAAGTATCAGTTAATACTGTAATAACACATCCATAGTTGCAATCTTTAAGCCCGCCGCGACGTTTCGATTGAAATAAATCTTCTTCAGGCTTGGGCTTAAGATGTGTGATAAGTGGTAATAAACACAAGTCATTTTGCTTTGTTTGTGATGAGTGCATGGAGCATTTTGTCCTATGCTGGCTGAGGTCAGAGTGAGCAGTGAGCTGTTTGCTGATCTGCCTTATATACTCTCTGCCTCTGTTAGACTCCTCCCCTTTCTTTTACAAAACTCTTTTCGAGACAATGTGAAGGGTGGATCCAATTGAAATGTGAGGTGGGTAATTCCTTTTCTTAAGGTAATTACCAGGTAAGTATTTGTCATATTATTATGTTAATGTTTTTTTCTGTTTGAAATAAAACATGTAGTAAATCCAATGGTGTTGTCTGTAATTCCTTCTTTATACCTTTTTTCAGGTGAGGTAATTACACAGGTGAATATTCTGTATTGTAGTTATGTACATGTTTCTTCGGTTTGAAATAAAACATGTAATAAACCAATTGGTGTTGTTAGTGGATAATTCTTCCCTTTTTCCTCTTTACAGTTAAAAAAGGAAAAAAGGTGAATACTCCGTAGTGTTTAAATCTCAGCTATTCCACCTTCCACTACCCAGCCAAAACCATGCCTTTCTTCATATTTACACTGTCCAACAGCATCGTCCCTGAACCAGATGGGATGGGGGTTAGGATGAGGGCAAGGGGTCCTGTGGTTAGGGTTAGGGTAAGGGGTCCTGGGGTTAGGGTTAGGGTAAGAGGATTTGGGGTAGGGGTAGTAGAAAGCAGGGTCCGTCAGGAGCCGTTAATTCCTTGGCCTCTTTCTCGCCAGTTGCTTGTGGGAAACGATTCCTAAAAATTGGACAGCATCGGTCCAACATGGAGAAGACTAAAGCAGTGTTTTAGAAGGGCACCCCAATGCTGTTCCAGGCGGCACTGGCCAGGGTTAGGTAAGAACGGTAATATCCGTGGACCGACCCCGTCGGTCCAACGTTATGCACGGGCCCTCCTGGAACATAGGGTGCCCCTCACTTGGTAAAATAACCTTGTACAAACACTATTAAATATAGTTGTCTTTACGTGTGGGTAGGTTTCTAAAGAAGCTATCCCCTTTTACACGGTAGGTGGTAGTCTTAGTTCTCAGGTGAGTATAATCGTCTCAAATTAGAGTTTAGGTAGTTCTCAAGTGAGTATAATATTCTCAAATTAGAGTTATAGGTGGTTCAAAAAATTCTGCTACAATGCAGTTGTTATAAGTAGACCATTTGCCATCATTAAATCATCCCTAGTTGGGGTAGGTAATTCCTCTTATTTTCCTTTTTTCAGGTAAGGCAATTACATAGGTAAGTATCAGTTAATACTGTAATAACACATCCATAGTTGCAATCTTTAAGCCCGCCGCGACGTTTCGATTGAAATAAATCTTCTTCAGGCTTGGGCTTAAGATGTGTGATAAGTGGTAATAAACACAAGTCATTTTGCTTTGTTTGTGATGAGTGCATGGAGCATTTTGTCCTATGCTGGCTGAGGTCAGAGTGAGCAGTGAGCTGTTTGCTGATCTGCCTTATATACTCTCTGCCTCTGTTAGACTCCTCCCCTTTCTTTTACAAAACTCTTTTCGAGACAATGTGAAGGGTGGATCCAATTGAAATGTGAGGTGGGTAATTCCTTTTCTTAAGGTAATTACCAGGTAAGTATTTGTCATATTATTATGTTAATGTTTTTTTCTGTTTGAAATAAAACATGTAGTAAATCCAATGGTGTTGTCTGTAATTCCTTCTTTATACCTTTTTTCAGGTGAGGTAATTACACAGGTGAATATTCTGTATTGTAGTTATGTACATGTTTCTTCGGTTTGAAATAAAACATGTAATAAACCAATTGGTGTTGTTAGTGGATAATTCTTCCCTTTTTCCTCTTTACAGTTAAAAAAGGAAAAAAGGTGAATACTCCGTAGTGTTTAAATCTCAGCTATTCCACCTTCCACTACCCAGCCAAAACCATGCCTTTCTTCATATTTACACTGTCCAACAGCATCGTCCCTGAACCAGATGGGATGGGGGTTAGGATGAGGGCAAGGGGTCCTGTGGTTAGGGTTAGGGTAAGGGGTCCTGGGGTTAGGGTTAGGGTAAGAGGATTTGGGGTAGGGGTAGTAGAAAGCAGGGTCCGTCAGGAGCCGTTAATTCCTTGGCCTCTTTCTCGCCAGTTGCTTGTGGGAAACGATTCCTAAAAATTGGACAGCATCGGTCCAACATGGAGAAGACTAAAGCAGTGTTTTAGAAGGGCACCCCAATGCTGTTCCAGGCGGCACTGGCCAGGGTTAGGTAAGAACGGTAATATCCGTGGACCGACCCCGTCGGTCCAACGTTATGCACGGGCCCTCCTGGAACATAGGGTGCCCCTCACTTGGTAAAATAACCTTGTACAAACACTATTAAATATAGTTGTCTTTACGTGTGGGTAGGTTTCTAAAGAAGCTATCCCCTTTTACACGGTAGGTGGTAGTCTTAGTTCTCAGGTGAGTATAATCGTCTCAAATTAGAGTTTAGGTAGTTCTCAAGTGAGTATAATATTCTCAAATTAGAGTTATAGGTGGTTCAAAAAATTCTGCTACAATGCAGTTGTTATAAGTAGACCATTTGCCATCATTAAATCATCCCTAGTTGGGGTAGGTAATTCCTCTTATTTTCCTTTTTTCAGGTAAGGCAATTACATAGGTAAGTATCAGTTAATACTGTAATAACACATCCATAGTTGCAATCTTTAAGCCCGCCGCGACGTTTCGATTGAAATAAATCTTCTTCAGGCTTGGGCTTAAGATGTGTGATAAGTGGTAATAAACACAAGTCATTTTGCTTTGTTTGTGATGAGTGCATGGAGCATTTTGTCCTATGCTGGCTGAGGTCAGAGTGAGCAGTGAGCTGTTTGCTGATCTGCCTTATATACTCTCTGCCTCTGTTAGACTCCTCCCCTTTCTTTTACAAAACTCTTTTCGAGACAATGTGAAGGGTGGATCCAATTGAAATGTGAGGTGGGTAATTCCTTTTCTTAAGGTAATTACCAGGTAAGTATTTGTCATATTATTATGTTAATGTTTTTTTCTGTTTGAAATAAAACATGTAGTAAATCCAATGGTGTTGTCTGTAATTCCTTCTTTATACCTTTTTTCAGGTGAGGTAATTACACAGGTGAATATTCTGTATTGTAGTTATGTACATGTTTCTTCGGTTTGAAATAAAACATGTAATAAACCAATTGGTGTTGTTAGTGGATAATTCTTCCCTTTTTCCTCTTTACAGTTAAAAAAGGAAAAAAGGTGAATACTCCGTAGTGTTTAAATCTCAGCTATTCCACCTTCCACTACCCAGCCAAAACCATGCCTTTCTTCATATTTACACTGTCCAACAGCATCGTCCCTGAACCAGATGGGATGGGGGTTAGGATGAGGGCAAGGGGTCCTGTGGTTAGGGTTAGGGTAAGGGGTCCTGGGGTTAGGGTTAGGGTAAGAGGATTTGGGGTAGGGGTAGTAGAAAGCAGGGTCCGTCAGGAGCCGTTAATTCCTTGGCCTCTTTCTCGCCAGTTGCTTGTGGGAAACGATTCCTAAAAATTGGACAGCATCGGTCCAACATGGAGAAGACTAAAGCAGTGTTTTAGAAGGGCACCCCAATGCTGTTCCAGGCGGCACTGGCCAGGGTTAGGTAAGAACGGTAATATCCGTGGACCGACCCCGTCGGTCCAACGTTATGCACGGGCCCTCCTGGAACATAGGGTGCCCCTCACTTGGTAAAATAACCTTGTACAAACACTATTAAATATAGTTGTCTTTACGTGTGGGTAGGTTTCTAAAGAAGCTATCCCCTTTTACACGGTAGGTGGTAGTCTTAGTTCTCAGGTGAGTATAATCGTCTCAAATTAGAGTTTAGGTAGTTCTCAAGTGAGTATAATATTCTCAAATTAGAGTTATAGGTGGTTCAAAAAATTCTGCTACAATGCAGTTGTTATAAGTAGACCATTTGCCATCATTAAATCATCCCTAGTTGGGGTAGGTAATTCCTCTTATTTTCCTTTTTTCAGGTAAGGCAATTACATAGGTAAGTATCAGTTAATACTGTAATAACACATCCATAGTTGCAATCTTTAAGCCCGCCGCGACGTTTCGATTGAAATAAATCTTCTTCAGGCTTGGGCTTAAGATGTGTGATAAGTGGTAATAAACACAAGTCATTTTGCTTTGTTTGTGATGAGTGCATGGAGCATTTTGTCCTATGCTGGCTGAGGTCAGAGTGAGCAGTGAGCTGTTTGCTGATCTGCCTTATATACTCTCTGCCTCTGTTAGACTCCTCCCCTTTCTTTTACAAAACTCTTTTCGAGACAATGTGAAGGGTGGATCCAATTGAAATGTGAGGTGGGTAATTCCTTTTCTTAAGGTAATTACCAGGTAAGTATTTGTCATATTATTATGTTAATGTTTTTTTCTGTTTGAAATAAAACATGTAGTAAATCCAATGGTGTTGTCTGTAATTCCTTCTTTATACCTTTTTTCAGGTGAGGTAATTACACAGGTGAATATTCTGTATTGTAGTTATGTACATGTTTCTTCGGTTTGAAATAAAACATGTAATAAACCAATTGGTGTTGTTAGTGGATAATTCTTCCCTTTTTCCTCTTTACAGTTAAAAAAGGAAAAAAGGTGAATACTCCGTAGTGTTTAAATCTCAGCTATTCCACCTTCCACTACCCAGCCAAAACCATGCCTTTCTTCATATTTACACTGTCCAACAGCATCGTCCCTGAACCAGATGGGATGGGGGTTAGGATGAGGGCAAGGGGTCCTGTGGTTAGGGTTAGGGTAAGGGGTCCTGGGGTTAGGGTTAGGGTAAGAGGATTTGGGGTAGGGGTAGTAGAAAGCAGGGTCCGTCAGGAGCCGTTAATTCCTTGGCCTCTTTCTCGCCAGTTGCTTGTGGGAAACGATTCCTAAAAATTGGACAGCATCGGTCCAACATGGAGAAGACTAAAGCAGTGTTTTAGAAGGGCACCCCAATGCTGTTCCAGGCGGCACTGGCCAGGGTTAGGTAAGAACGGTAATATCCGTGGACCGACCCCGTCGGTCCAACGTTATGCACGGGCCCTCCTGGAACATAGGGTGCCCCTCACTTGGTAAAATAACCTTGTACAAACACTATTAAATATAGTTGTCTTTACGTGTGGGTAGGTTTCTAAAGAAGCTATCCCCTTTTACACGGTAGGTGGTAGTCTTAGTTCTCAGGTGAGTATAATCGTCTCAAATTAGAGTTTAGGTAGTTCTCAAGTGAGTATAATATTCTCAAATTAGAGTTATAGGTGGTTCAAAAAATTCTGCTACAATGCAGTTGTTATAAGTAGACCATTTGCCATCATTAAATCATCCCTAGTTGGGGTAGGTAATTCCTCTTATTTTCCTTTTTTCAGGTAAGGCAATTACATAGGTAAGTATCAGTTAATACTGTAATAACACATCCATAGTTGCAATCTTTAAGCCCGCCGCGACGTTTCGATTGAAATAAATCTTCTTCAGGCTTGGGCTTAAGATGTGTGATAAGTGGTAATAAACACAAGTCATTTTGCTTTGTTTGTGATGAGTGCATGGAGCATTTTGTCCTATGCTGGCTGAGGTCAGAGTGAGCAGTGAGCTGTTTGCTGATCTGCCTTATATACTCTCTGCCTCTGTTAGACTCCTCCCCTTTCTTTTACAAAACTCTTTTCGAGACAATGTGAAGGGTGGATCCAATTGAAATGTGAGGTGGGTAATTCCTTTTCTTAAGGTAATTACCAGGTAAGTATTTGTCATATTATTATGTTAATGTTTTTTTCTGTTTGAAATAAAACATGTAGTAAATCCAATGGTGTTGTCTGTAATTCCTTCTTTATACCTTTTTTCAGGTGAGGTAATTACACAGGTGAATATTCTGTATTGTAGTTATGTACATGTTTCTTCGGTTTGAAATAAAACATGTAATAAACCAATTGGTGTTGTTAGTGGATAATTCTTCCCTTTTTCCTCTTTACAGTTAAAAAAGGAAAAAAGGTGAATACTCCGTAGTGTTTAAATCTCAGCTATTCCACCTTCCACTACCCAGCCAAAACCATGCCTTTCTTCATATTTACACTGTCCAACAGCATCGTCCCTGAACCAGATGGGATGGGGGTTAGGATGAGGGCAAGGGGTCCTGTGGTTAGGGTTAGGGTAAGGGGTCCTGGGGTTAGGGTTAGGGTAAGAGGATTTGGGGTAGGGGTAGTAGAAAGCAGGGTCCGTCAGGAGCCGTTAATTCCTTGGCCTCTTTCTCGCCAGTTGCTTGTGGGAAACGATTCCTAAAAATTGGACAGCATCGGTCCAACATGGAGAAGACTAAAGCAGTGTTTTAGAAGGGCACCCCAATGCTGTTCCAGGCGGCACTGGCCAGGGTTAGGTAAGAACGGTAATATCCGTGGACCGACCCCGTCGGTCCAACGTTATGCACGGGCCCTCCTGGAACATAGGGTGCCCCTCACTTGGTAAAATAACCTTGTACAAACACTATTAAATATAGTTGTCTTTACGTGTGGGTAGGTTTCTAAAGAAGCTATCCCCTTTTACACGGTAGGTGGTAGTCTTAGTTCTCAGGTGAGTATAATCGTCTCAAATTAGAGTTTAGGTAGTTCTCAAGTGAGTATAATATTCTCAAATTAGAGTTATAGGTGGTTCAAAAAATTCTGCTACAATGCAGTTGTTATAAGTAGACCATTTGCCATCATTAAATCATCCCTAGTTGGGGTAGGTAATTCCTCTTATTTTCCTTTTTTCAGGTAAGGCAATTACATAGGTAAGTATCAGTTAATACTGTAATAACACATCCATAGTTGCAATCTTTAAGCCCGCCGCGACGTTTCGATTGAAATAAATCTTCTTCAGGCTTGGGCTTAAGATGTGTGATAAGTGGTAATAAACACAAGTCATTTTGCTTTGTTTGTGATGAGTGCATGGAGCATTTTGTCCTATGCTGGCTGAGGTCAGAGTGAGCAGTGAGCTGTTTGCTGATCTGCCTTATATACTCTCTGCCTCTGTTAGACTCCTCCCCTTTCTTTTACAAAACTCTTTTCGAGACAATGTGAAGGGTGGATCCAATTGAAATGTGAGGTGGGTAATTCCTTTTCTTAAGGTAATTACCAGGTAAGTATTTGTCATATTATTATGTTAATGTTTTTTTCTGTTTGAAATAAAACATGTAGTAAATCCAATGGTGTTGTCTGTAATTCCTTCTTTATACCTTTTTTCAGGTGAGGTAATTACACAGGTGAATATTCTGTATTGTAGTTATGTACATGTTTCTTCGGTTTGAAATAAAACATGTAATAAACCAATTGGTGTTGTTAGTGGATAATTCTTCCCTTTTTCCTCTTTACAGTTAAAAAAGGAAAAAAGGTGAATACTCCGTAGTGTTTAAATCTCAGCTATTCCACCTTCCACTACCCAGCCAAAACCATGCCTTTCTTCATATTTACACTGTCCAACAGCATCGTCCCTGAACCAGATGGGATGGGGGTTAGGATGAGGGCAAGGGGTCCTGTGGTTAGGGTTAGGGTAAGGGGTCCTGGGGTTAGGGTTAGGGTAAGAGGATTTGGGGTAGGGGTAGTAGAAAGCAGGGTCCGTCAGGAGCCGTTAATTCCTTGGCCTCTTTCTCGCCAGTTGCTTGTGGGAAACGATTCCTAAAAATTGGACAGCATCGGTCCAACATGGAGAAGACTAAAGCAGTGTTTTAGAAGGGCACCCCAATGCTGTTCCAGGCGGCACTGGCCAGGGTTAGGTAAGAACGGTAATATCCGTGGACCGACCCCGTCGGTCCAACGTTATGCACGGGCCCTCCTGGAACATAGGGTGCCCCTCACTTGGTAAAATAACCTTGTACAAACACTATTAAATATAGTTGTCTTTACGTGTGGGTAGGTTTCTAAAGAAGCTATCCCCTTTTACACGGTAGGTGGTAGTCTTAGTTCTCAGGTGAGTATAATCGTCTCAAATTAGAGTTTAGGTAGTTCTCAAGTGAGTATAATATTCTCAAATTAGAGTTATAGGTGGTTCAAAAAATTCTGCTACAATGCAGTTGTTATAAGTAGACCATTTGCCATCATTAAATCATCCCTAGTTGGGGTAGGTAATTCCTCTTATTTTCCTTTTTTCAGGTAAGGCAATTACATAGGTAAGTATCAGTTAATACTGTAATAACACATCCATAGTTGCAATCTTTAAGCCCGCCGCGACGTTTCGATTGAAATAAATCTTCTTCAGGCTTGGGCTTAAGATGTGTGATAAGTGGTAATAAACACAAGTCATTTTGCTTTGTTTGTGATGAGTGCATGGAGCATTTTGTCCTATGCTGGCTGAGGTCAGAGTGAGCAGTGAGCTGTTTGCTGATCTGCCTTATATACTCTCTGCCTCTGTTAGACTCCTCCCCTTTCTTTTACAAAACTCTTTTCGAGACAATGTGAAGGGTGGATCCAATTGAAATGTGAGGTGGGTAATTCCTTTTCTTAAGGTAATTACCAGGTAAGTATTTGTCATATTATTATGTTAATGTTTTTTTCTGTTTGAAATAAAACATGTAGTAAATCCAATGGTGTTGTCTGTAATTCCTTCTTTATACCTTTTTTCAGGTGAGGTAATTACACAGGTGAATATTCTGTATTGTAGTTATGTACATGTTTCTTCGGTTTGAAATAAAACATGTAATAAACCAATTGGTGTTGTTAGTGGATAATTCTTCCCTTTTTCCTCTTTACAGTTAAAAAAGGAAAAAAGGTGAATACTCCGTAGTGTTTAAATCTCAGCTATTCCACCTTCCACTACCCAGCCAAAACCATGCCTTTCTTCATATTTACACTGTCCAACAGCATCGTCCCTGAACCAGATGGGATGGGGGTTAGGATGAGGGCAAGGGGTCCTGTGGTTAGGGTTAGGGTAAGGGGTCCTGGGGTTAGGGTTAGGGTAAGAGGATTTGGGGTAGGGGTAGTAGAAAGCAGGGTCCGTCAGGAGCCGTTAATTCCTTGGCCTCTTTCTCGCCAGTTGCTTGTGGGAAACGATTCCTAAAAATTGGACAGCATCGGTCCAACATGGAGAAGACTAAAGCAGTGTTTTAGAAGGGCACCCCAATGCTGTTCCAGGCGGCACTGGCCAGGGTTAGGTAAGAACGGTAATATCCGTGGACCGACCCCGTCGGTCCAACGTTATGCACGGGCCCTCCTGGAACATAGGGTGCCCCTCACTTGGTAAAATAACCTTGTACAAACACTATTAAATATAGTTGTCTTTACGTGTGGGTAGGTTTCTAAAGAAGCTATCCCCTTTTACACGGTAGGTGGTAGTCTTAGTTCTCAGGTGAGTATAATCGTCTCAAATTAGAGTTTAGGTAGTTCTCAAGTGAGTATAATATTCTCAAATTAGAGTTATAGGTGGTTCAAAAAATTCTGCTACAATGCAGTTGTTATAAGTAGACCATTTGCCATCATTAAATCATCCCTAGTTGGGGTAGGTAATTCCTCTTATTTTCCTTTTTTCAGGTAAGGCAATTACATAGGTAAGTATCAGTTAATACTGTAATAACACATCCATAGTTGCAATCTTTAAGCCCGCCGCGACGTTTCGATTGAAATAAATCTTCTTCAGGCTTGGGCTTAAGATGTGTGATAAGTGGTAATAAACACAAGTCATTTTGCTTTGTTTGTGATGAGTGCATGGAGCATTTTGTCCTATGCTGGCTGAGGTCAGAGTGAGCAGTGAGCTGTTTGCTGATCTGCCTTATATACTCTCTGCCTCTGTTAGACTCCTCCCCTTTCTTTTACAAAACTCTTTTCGAGACAATGTGAAGGGTGGATCCAATTGAAATGTGAGGTGGGTAATTCCTTTTCTTAAGGTAATTACCAGGTAAGTATTTGTCATATTATTATGTTAATGTTTTTTTCTGTTTGAAATAAAACATGTAGTAAATCCAATGGTGTTGTCTGTAATTCCTTCTTTATACCTTTTTTCAGGTGAGGTAATTACACAGGTGAATATTCTGTATTGTAGTTATGTACATGTTTCTTCGGTTTGAAATAAAACATGTAATAAACCAATTGGTGTTGTTAGTGGATAATTCTTCCCTTTTTCCTCTTTACAGTTAAAAAAGGAAAAAAGGTGAATACTCCGTAGTGTTTAAATCTCAGCTATTCCACCTTCCACTACCCAGCCAAAACCATGCCTTTCTTCATATTTACACTGTCCAACAGCATCGTCCCTGAACCAGATGGGATGGGGGTTAGGATGAGGGCAAGGGGTCCTGTGGTTAGGGTTAGGGTAAGGGGTCCTGGGGTTAGGGTTAGGGTAAGAGGATTTGGGGTAGGGGTAGTAGAAAGCAGGGTCCGTCAGGAGCCGTTAATTCCTTGGCCTCTTTCTCGCCAGTTGCTTGTGGGAAACGATTCCTAAAAATTGGACAGCATCGGTCCAACATGGAGAAGACTAAAGCAGTGTTTTAGAAGGGCACCCCAATGCTGTTCCAGGCGGCACTGGCCAGGGTTAGGTAAGAACGGTAATATCCGTGGACCGACCCCGTCGGTCCAACGTTATGCACGGGCCCTCCTGGAACATAGGGTGCCCCTCACTTGGTAAAATAACCTTGTACAAACACTATTAAATATAGTTGTCTTTACGTGTGGGTAGGTTTCTAAAGAAGCTATCCCCTTTTACACGGTAGGTGGTAGTCTTAGTTCTCAGGTGAGTATAATCGTCTCAAATTAGAGTTTAGGTAGTTCTCAAGTGAGTATAATATTCTCAAATTAGAGTTATAGGTGGTTCAAAAAATTCTGCTACAATGCAGTTGTTATAAGTAGACCATTTGCCATCATTAAATCATCCCTAGTTGGGGTAGGTAATTCCTCTTATTTTCCTTTTTTCAGGTAAGGCAATTACATAGGTAAGTATCAGTTAATACTGTAATAACACATCCATAGTTGCAATCTTTAAGCCCGCCGCGACGTTTCGATTGAAATAAATCTTCTTCAGGCTTGGGCTTAAGATGTGTGATAAGTGGTAATAAACACAAGTCATTTTGCTTTGTTTGTGATGAGTGCATGGAGCATTTTGTCCTATGCTGGCTGAGGTCAGAGTGAGCAGTGAGCTGTTTGCTGATCTGCCTTATATACTCTCTGCCTCTGTTAGACTCCTCCCCTTTCTTTTACAAAACTCTTTTCGAGACAATGTGAAGGGTGGATCCAATTGAAATGTGAGGTGGGTAATTCCTTTTCTTAAGGTAATTACCAGGTAAGTATTTGTCATATTATTATGTTAATGTTTTTTTCTGTTTGAAATAAAACATGTAGTAAATCCAATGGTGTTGTCTGTAATTCCTTCTTTATACCTTTTTTCAGGTGAGGTAATTACACAGGTGAATATTCTGTATTGTAGTTATGTACATGTTTCTTCGGTTTGAAATAAAACATGTAATAAACCAATTGGTGTTGTTAGTGGATAATTCTTCCCTTTTTCCTCTTTACAGTTAAAAAAGGAAAAAAGGTGAATACTCCGTAGTGTTTAAATCTCAGCTATTCCACCTTCCACTACCCAGCCAAAACCATGCCTTTCTTCATATTTACACTGTCCAACAGCATCGTCCCTGAACCAGATGGGATGGGGGTTAGGATGAGGGCAAGGGGTCCTGTGGTTAGGGTTAGGGTAAGGGGTCCTGGGGTTAGGGTTAGGGTAAGAGGATTTGGGGTAGGGGTAGTAGAAAGCAGGGTCCGTCAGGAGCCGTTAATTCCTTGGCCTCTTTCTCGCCAGTTGCTTGTGGGAAACGATTCCTAAAAATTGGACAGCATCGGTCCAACATGGAGAAGACTAAAGCAGTGTTTTAGAAGGGCACCCCAATGCTGTTCCAGGCGGCACTGGCCAGGGTTAGGTAAGAACGGTAATATCCGTGGACCGACCCCGTCGGTCCAACGTTATGCACGGGCCCTCCTGGAACATAGGGTGCCCCTCACTTGGTAAAATAACCTTGTACAAACACTATTAAATATAGTTGTCTTTACGTGTGGGTAGGTTTCTAAAGAAGCTATCCCCTTTTACACGGTAGGTGGTAGTCTTAGTTCTCAGGTGAGTATAATCGTCTCAAATTAGAGTTTAGGTAGTTCTCAAGTGAGTATAATATTCTCAAATTAGAGTTATAGGTGGTTCAAAAAATTCTGCTACAATGCAGTTGTTATAAGTAGACCATTTGCCATCATTAAATCATCCCTAGTTGGGGTAGGTAATTCCTCTTATTTTCCTTTTTTCAGGTAAGGCAATTACATAGGTAAGTATCAGTTAATACTGTAATAACACATCCATAGTTGCAATCTTTAAGCCCGCCGCGACGTTTCGATTGAAATAAATCTTCTTCAGGCTTGGGCTTAAGATGTGTGATAAGTGGTAATAAACACAAGTCATTTTGCTTTGTTTGTGATGAGTGCATGGAGCATTTTGTCCTATGCTGGCTGAGGTCAGAGTGAGCAGTGAGCTGTTTGCTGATCTGCCTTATATACTCTCTGCCTCTGTTAGACTCCTCCCCTTTCTTTTACAAAACTCTTTTCGAGACAATGTGAAGGGTGGATCCAATTGAAATGTGAGGTGGGTAATTCCTTTTCTTAAGGTAATTACCAGGTAAGTATTTGTCATATTATTATGTTAATGTTTTTTTCTGTTTGAAATAAAACATGTAGTAAATCCAATGGTGTTGTCTGTAATTCCTTCTTTATACCTTTTTTCAGGTGAGGTAATTACACAGGTGAATATTCTGTATTGTAGTTATGTACATGTTTCTTCGGTTTGAAATAAAACATGTAATAAACCAATTGGTGTTGTTAGTGGATAATTCTTCCCTTTTTCCTCTTTACAGTTAAAAAAGGAAAAAAGGTGAATACTCCGTAGTGTTTAAATCTCAGCTATTCCACCTTCCACTACCCAGCCAAAACCATGCCTTTCTTCATATTTACACTGTCCAACAGCATCGTCCCTGAACCAGATGGGATGGGGGTTAGGATGAGGGCAAGGGGTCCTGTGGTTAGGGTTAGGGTAAGGGGTCCTGGGGTTAGGGTTAGGGTAAGAGGATTTGGGGTAGGGGTTAGGGTTAGGGTTAGGGTTAGGGTTAGGGTTAGGGTTAGGGTTAGGGTTAGGATTAGGGATGAAAGCACATTGGAGAAGGAGATATTCTTGAATAACTTTTTTTCTGAAGGTCGTAGAGACTTGGAAAGTGGTTTCTATTGAACTAATGTGGGTCCTGCGGATCGATTGGTGCCATCCCCGAGCTCCTACGACCTTCGGAAGGGGTCGAAGTAGCGAATGGCCGAAAACCCGAGGAGATATTCTTGAATAACTTTTTTTGTGAAGGTCGTAGAGAGTGGGAGAGGGCATTTGTTTCTGGCAAGTGGGGTAGGGTTAGGTTTAGAAAATCTATCTCGATGACTCCCCCTGCTTCGTCCGTCGACTGGGCAGTTTGGTCTAGGGAGCCAAAGGCAATGCACGGGCCGACGCGCGCCATCAATACTCTCCAGTCTCACATATCTCTTTCTTGTCGAATTTGTTTTGTTTGATGTTGTTTTATCAAAGCTGTAAAACATCAAAGTAAAAGATTGTTTCTGTTTTCGATATTAAGTAACTTTATTTTTCTGTATACTTTTCTATTGTATCGGTTTATTTGGATTTTTTTGCTTTTATAATGGTTTTATTTATTATTGTCTTATTAAAACAGATTTTAGTGTTCATTTGGCATGCCTTAGTTTTCTATTTAGTCTTATCCTGTATTGAAGTTGAGGATTATTATTTATTTTGTATTAAAAAGGTTTTATTTAAAATTGTTTGTTTTTGACCAGTGATTTGGACTATTATTTTTTAAAACTATTTTGTTTGCCTAGTCCTATATAAGGTTAGGGTTAGGGTTAGGTGAAAACGGTAATATCCGTTGACCCGACAAGTCAGGTCAAACGTTATGCACGGGCCCTCCTGGGACATGGGATGCCCCTCACTTGGTAAAATAACCATAAATATCCAATAAAAGTGTTGTAACAACACCCTGATTTTTTACAGGTATGTGAAACACACTGTGGTAAAATAACCGTAAGTAAATCCTAATGATGTCGTAATAACACACTGATTTTTGCAGTTGTGTTAAACATGTTGTAATTACAGCTAAATAAACATCCAATGAACTATATACAAATTTACAAATATGTCTTGAGTCTCTCCGCTCAGCCGAGGGAGGGTAAATGGCTTAGTCAGGTAAGTACAATTTGTCATTTTTGCTTAAAGTCCGTAGGCCCTGTCGCGACGTTTCGAAATTTGTTTATCTTCATCAGGCTAGGGCAGGTAAGTAGGTCAGGGTTAGGGTTAGGGTTAGGGATGAAAGCACATTGGAGAAGGAGATATTCTTGAATAACTTTTTTTCTGAAGGTCGTAGAGACTTGGAAAGTGGTTTCTATTGAACTAATGTGGGTCCTGCGGATCGATTGGTGCCATCCCCGAGCTCCTCCGACCTTCGGAAGGGGTCGAAGTAGCAAATGGCCGAAAACCCGAGGAGATATTCTTGAATAACTTTTTTTGTGAAGGTCGTAGAGAGTGGGAGAGGGCATTTGTTTCTGGCAAGTGGGGTATTGCGCATCGATTGGTACCATTTTCGAGCTTCTACGACCTTCGGAAGGGGTCGAACGCCCAAATCCCCAAAAGTGGGAGGGGCTAGTTCGGAATTTCTGATTTCTGGTGGAATTTGTGTCGATCTTACCTGCATTCTTACCTTTCAGGTTGAACGAAGAGGGGCCTGATGTGTGTCCAGACCACTGCCTCCTTGGCCCCCCATGATTGGGCCCCCAGAAGAGCTCCTGTGCCCCATACACCGCACGGCCCAAGGAGATGCTTCACTGTCATTCTTCCAAGCGACTGATTTTGGATTTCTCCATGATTTGTCTAATGAGCTGTTTGATCTGTGGGGAACTTGTCTTGTGTGTGAGTTCACCTTGGTCATGGTTTTTCCTGAATTTAGGGTTTTGAATTTGATGTGATAAAATGACATTTCTGAGGAGAATTCTCTGTTGGGATGGTGAATATCGTCTAATTTTGAGTTTTGGTGTCTTCTATGCCGAGATATTTGAGAGAAACGGGATTGTAATTAGGCAGCCTCATTAGCATAGCCTGCTGAGGAGATATTCTAGAATAACTTTTGCTGTGAAGGTCGTAGAGACTTGGAAAGGGCGTCTGTCTCTACTAAATGGGGTACTGCGGATCGATTGGTACCATCGCCGAGCTTCTAGGACCTTGGGAAGGGGTCGAACGAGCGAATCTGAAAAGTGGGCGGGGTTAGGTTTAGGCAAGGGGTGGTGTGGTTAGGGTAAGGGTCTAAGGAACCTGACTAGGCATAGAATCGAAGTCCAGAACCTCTGAATAAGAAAGTCGCTAAAACAGCTAGGGTTAAGGTAAGGATTAGGGATGAAAGCACATTGGAGAAGGGTTAGGGTTAGGTTTAGAAAATCTATCTCGATGACTCCCCCTGCTTCGTCCGTCGACTGGGCAGTTTGGTCTAGGGAGCCAAAGGCAATGCACGGGCCGACGCGCGCCATCAATACTCTCCAGTCTCACATATCTCTTTCTTGTCGAATTTGTTTTGTTTGATGTTGTTTTATCAAAGCTGTAAAACATCAAAGTAAAAGATTGTTTCTGTTTTCGATATTAAGTAACTTTATTTTTCTGTATACTTTTCTATTGTATCGGTTTATTTGGATTTTTTTGCTTTTATAATGGTTTTATTTATTATTGTCTTATTAAAACAGATTTTAGTGTTCATTTGGCATGCCTTAGTTTTCTATTTAGTCTTATCCTGTATTGAAGTTGAGGATTATTATTTATTTTGTATTAAAAAGGTTTTATTTAAAATTGTTTGTTTTTGACCAGTGATTTGGACTATTATTTTTTAAAACTATTTTGTTTGCCTAGTCCTATATAAGGTGACACATCATCAGTAGTGTACCTCAGGGTCATTGGGTGTTTCGGCCATTACCACCAGACACCCTCTCCCAAGGAAGGCCCCGCCGGGGTTGATCAAACCCCAGGGTGTGTCCCACTAAGTTTAGAGTAATCTAAATCTAAGGTATTTTTAGAAAGGATTCTTGTTTGTCGCTTTTTAGGGATTAAGGTCATATAAAGTGGTTAGATTTAGGGTTAGGTTTAGGATTGGGGACAAGTGGTTAGGTTTAGGCGTAGGGTTGAGTGGTTAGGGTTAGGGTTTAGGATCCTGTCCAGGTCTAGAGTTTAAGTGGTTTAGGGTTAGGTTTAGGGTTAGGGTTAGGGTTAGGGTTAGGGTTAGGGTTAGGTAAGAACGGTAATATCCGTGGACCGACCCCGTCGGTCCAACGTTATGCACGGGCCCTCCTGGAACATAGGGTGCCCCTCACTTGGTAAAATAACCTTGTACAAACACTATTAAATATAGTTGTCTTTACGTGTGGGTAGGTTTCTAAAGAAGCTATCCCCTTTTACACGGTAGGTGGTAGTCTTAGTTCTCAGGTGAGTATAATCGTCTCAAATTAGAGTTTAGGTAGTTCTCAAGTGAGTATAATATTCTCAAATTAGAGTTATAGGTGGTTCAAAAAATTCTGCTACAATGCAGTTGTTATAAGTAGACCATTTGCCATCATTAAATCATCCCTAGTTGGGGTAGGTAATTCCTCTTATTTTCCTTTTTTCAGGTAAGGCAATTACATAGGTAAGTATCAGTTAATACTGTAATAACACATCCATAGTTGCAATCTTTAAGCCCGCCGCGACGTTTCGATTGAAATAAATCTTCTTCAGGCTTGGGCTTAAGGGTTAGGGTTAGGGTTAGGGTTAGGGTTAGGGTTAGGGTTAGGGTTAGGATTAGGGATGAAAGCACATTGGAGAAGGAGATATTCTTGAATAACTTTTTTTCTGAAGGTCGTAGAGACTTGGAAAGTGGTTTCTATTGAACTAATGTGGGTCCTGCGGATCGATTGGTGCCATCCCCGAGCTCCTACGACCTTCGGAAGGGGTCGAAGTAGCAAATGGCCGAAAAGCCGAGGAGATATTCTTGAATAACTTTTTTTGTGAAGGTCGTAGAGAGTGGGAGAGGGCATTTGTTTCTGGCAAGTGGGGTATTGCGCATCGATTGGTACCATTTTCGAGCTTCTACGACCTTCGGAAGGGGTCGAACGCCCAAATCCCCAAAAGTGGGCGGGGCTAGTTCGGAATTTCTGATTTCTGGTGGAATTTCTGTGGATCTTACCTGCATTCTTACCTTTCAGGCTGAATGAAGAGGGGCCTGATGTGTGTCCAGACCACTGCATCTCCTTGGCCCCCCATGATTGGGCCCCCAGAAGAGATGATTGGGCCCCCAGAAGAGCTCCTGTGCCCCATACACCGCACGGCCCAAGGAGATGCTTCACTCTCATTCTTCCAAGCGACTGATTTTGGATTTCTCCAAGATTTGTCTACTGAGCTGTTTGATCTGTGGGGCACTTGTCTTGTGTGTGAGTTCACCTTGGTCATGGTTTTTCCTGAATTTAGGGTTTTGAATTTGATGTGATAAAATGACATTTCTGAGGAGAATTCTCTCTTGGGATGGTAAATATCCTGTAATTTTGAGTTTTGGTGTCTTCTATGCCGAGATATTTGAGAGAAACGGGATTGTAATTAGGCCGCCTCATTAGCATAGCCTGCTGAGGAGATATTCTTGAATAACTTTTGTTGTGAAGGTCGTAGAGACTTGGAAAGGGCGTCTGTCTGTACTAAATGGGGTACTGCGGATCGATTGGTACCATCGCCGAGCTTCTAGGACCTTGGGAAGGGGTCGAACGAGCGAATCTGAAAAGTGGGCGGGGTTAGGTTTAGGCAAGGGGTGGTGTGGTTAGGGTAAGGGTCTAAGGAACCTGACTAGGCATAGAATCGAAGTCCAGAACCTCTGAATAAGAAAGTCGCTAAAACAGCTAGGGTTAAGGTAAGGATTAGGGATGAAAGCACATTGGAGAAGGAGATATTCTTGAATAACTTTTTTTCTGAAGGGTTAGGGTTAGGGTTAGGGTTAGGGTTAGGGTTAGGGTTAGGGTTAGGGTTAGGATTAGGGATGAAAGCACATTGGAGAAGGAGATATTCTTGGGTTAGGGTTAGGGTTAGGGTTAGGGTTAGGGTTAGGGTTAGGGTTAGGGTTAGGGTTAGGGTTAGGGTTAGGGTTAGGGTTAGGATTAGGGATGAAAGCACATTGGAGAAGGAGATATTCTTGAATAACTTTTTTTCTGAAGGTCGTAGAGACTTGGAAAGTGGTTTCTATTGAACTAATGTGGGTCCTGCGGATCGATTGGTGCCATCCCCGAGCTCCTACGACCTTCGGAAGGGGTCGAAGTAGCGAATGGCCGAAAACCCGAGGAGATATTCTTGAATAACTTTTTTTGTGAAGGTCGTAGAGAGTGGGAGAGGGCATTTGTTTCTGGCAAGTGGGGTAGGGTTAGGTTTAGAAAATCTATCTCGATGACTCCCCCTGCTTCGTCCGTCGACTGGGCAGTTTGGTCTAGGGAGCCAAAGGCAATGCACGGGCCGACGCGCGCCATCAATACTCTCCAGTCTCACATATCTCTTTCTTGTCGAATTTGTTTTGTTTGATGTTGTTTTATCAAAGCTGTAAAACATCAAAGTAAAAGATTGTTTCTGTTTTCGATATTAAGTAACTTTATTTTTCTGTATACTTTTCTATTGTATCGGTTTATTTGGATTTTTTTGCTTTTATAATGGTTTTATTTATTATTGTCTTATTAAAACAGATTTTAGTGTTCATTTGGCATGCCTTAGTTTTCTATTTAGTCTTATCCTGTATTGAAGTTGAGGATTATTATTTATTTTGTATTAAAAAGGTTTTATTTAAAATTGTTTGTTTTTGACCAGTGATTTGGACTATTATTTTTTAAAACTATTTTGTTTGCCTAGTCCTATATAAGGTTAGGGTTAGGGTTAGGTGAAAACGGTAATATCCGTTGACCCGACAAGTCAGGTCAAACGTTATGCACGGGCCCTCCTGGGACATGGGATGCCCCTCACTTGGTAAAATAACCATAAATATCCAATAAAAGTGTTGTAACAACACCCTGATTTTTTACAGGTATGTGAAACACACTGTGGTAAAATAACCGTAAGTAAATCCTAATGATGTCGTAATAACACACTGATTTTTGCAGTTGTGTTAAACATGTTGTAATTACAGCTAAATAAACATCCAATGAACTATATACAAATTTACAAATATGTCTTGAGTCTCTCCGCTCAGCCGAGGGAGGGTAAATGGCTTAGTCAGGTAAGTACAATTTGTCATTTTTGCTTAAAGTCCGTAGGCCCTGTCGCGACGTTTCGAAATTTGTTTATCTTCATCAGGCTAGGGCAGGTAAGTAGGTCAGGGTTAGGGTTAGGGGTTAGGGATGAAAGCACATTGGAGAAGGAGATATTCTTGAATAACTTTTTTTCTGAAGGTCGTAGAGACTTGGAAAGTGGTTTCTATTGAACTAATGTGGGTCCTGCGGATCGATTGGTGCCATCCCCGAGCTCCTCCGACCTTCGGAAGGGGTCGAAGTAGCAAATGGCCGAAAACCCGAGGAGATATTCTTGAATAACTTTTTTTGTGAAGGTCGTAGAGAGTGGGAGAGGGCATTTGTTTCTGGCAAGTGGGGTATTGCGCATCGATTGGTACCATTTTCGAGCTTCTACGACCTTCGGAAGGGGTCGAACGCCCAAATCCCCAAAAGTGGGAGGGGCTAGTTCGGAATTTCTGATTTCTGGTGGAATTTGTGTCGATCTTACCTGCATTCTTACCTTTCAGGTTGAACGAAGAGGGGCCTGATGTGTGTCCAGACCACTGCCTCCTTGGCCCCCCATGATTGGGCCCCCAGAAGAGCTCCTGTGCCCCATACACCGCACGGCCCAAGGAGATGCTTCACTGTCATTCTTCCAAGCGACTGATTTTGGATTTCTCCATGATTTGTCTAATGAGCTGTTTGATCTGTGGGGAACTTGTCTTGTGTGTGAGTTCACCTTGGTCATGGTTTTTCCTGAATTTAGGGTTTTGAATTTGATGTGATAAAATGACATTTCTGAGGAGAATTCTCTGTTGGGATGGTGAATATCGTCTAATTTTGAGTTTTGGTGTCTTCTATGCCGAGATATTTGAGAGAAACGGGATTGTAATTAGGCAGCCTCATTAGCATAGCCTGCTGAGGAGATATTCTAGAATAACTTTTGCTGTGAAGGTCGTAGAGACTTGGAAAGGGCGTCTGTCTCTACTAAATGGGGTACTGCGGATCGATTGGTACCATCGCCGAGCTTCTAGGACCTTGGGAAGGGGTCGAACGAGCGAATCTGAAAAGTGGGCGGGGTTAGGTTTAGGCAAGGGGTGGTGTGGTTAGGGTAAGGGTCTAAGGAACCTGACTAGGCATAGAATCGAAGTCCAGAACCTCTGAATAAGAAAGTCGCTAAAACAGCTAGGGTTAAGGTAAGGATTAGGGATGAAAGCACATTGGAGAAGGGTTAGGGTTAGGTTTAGAAAATCTATCTCGATGACTCCCCCTGCTTCGTCCGTCGACTGGGCAGTTTGGTCTAGGGAGCCAAAGGCAATGCACGGGCCGACGCGCGCCATCAATACTCTCCAGTCTCACATATCTCTTTCTTGTCGAATTTGTTTTGTTTGATGTTGTTTTATCAAAGCTGTAAAACATCAAAGTAAAAGATTGTTTCTGTTTTCGATATTAAGTAACTTTATTTTTCTGTATACTTTTCTATTGTATCGGTTTATTTGGATTTTTTTGCTTTTATAATGG
Source organism: Pleuronectes platessa (assembly GCF_947347685.1). NCBI lineage: Eukaryota > Metazoa > Chordata > Actinopteri > Pleuronectiformes > Pleuronectidae > Pleuronectes > Pleuronectes platessa. Next base: position 17,011 of record NW_026518906.1, on the reverse strand, counting down.
TTTTATTTATTATTGTCTTATTAAAACAGATTTTAGTGTTCATTTGGCATGCCTTAGTTTTCTATTTAGTCTTATCCTGTATTGAAGTTGAGGATTATTATTTATTTTGTATTAAAAAGGTTTTATTTAAAATTGTTTGTTTTTGACCAGTGATTTGGACTATTATTTTTTAAAACTATTTTGTTTGCCTAGTCCTATATAAGGTGACACATCATCAGTAGTGTACCTCAGGGTCATTGGGTGTTTCGGCCATTACCACCAGACACCCTCTCCCAAGGAAGGCCCCGCCGGGGTTGATCAAACCCCAGGGTGTGTCCCACTAAGTTTAGAGTAATCTAAATCTAAGGTATTTTTAGAAAGGATTCTTGTTTGTCGCTTTTTAGGGATTAAGGTCATATAAAGTGGTTAGATTTAGGGTTAGGTTTAGGATTGGGGACAAGTGGTTAGGTTTAGGCGTAGGGTTGAGTGGTTAGGGTTAGGGTTTAGGATCCTGTCCAGGTCTAGAGTTTAAGTGGTTTAGGGTTAGGTTTAGGGTTAGGGTTAGGGTTAGGGTTAGGGTTAGGATTAGGGATGAAAGCACATTGGAGAAGGAGATATTCTTGAATAACTTTTTTTCTGAAGGTCGTAGAGACTTGGAAAGTGGTTTCTATTGAACTAATGTGGGTCCTGCGGATCGATTGGTGCCATCCCCGAGCTCCTACGACCTTCGGAAGGGGTCGAAGTAGCGAATGGCCGAAAACCCGAGGAGATATTCTTGAATAACTTTTTTTGTGAAGGTCGTAGAGAGTGGGAGAGGGCATTTGTTTCTGGCAAGTGGGGTAGGGTTAGGTTTAGAAAATCTATCTCGATGACTCCCCCTGCTTCGTCCGTCGACTGGGCAGTTTGGTCTAGGGAGCCAAAGGCAATGCACGGGCCGACGCGCGCCATCAATACTCTCCAGTCTCACATATCTCTTTCTTGTCGAATTTGTTTTGTTTGATGTTGTTTTATCAAAGCTGTAAAACATCAAAGTAAAAGATTGTTTCTGTTTTCGATATTAAGTAACTTTATTTTTCTGTATACTTTTCTATTGTATCGGTTTATTTGGATTTTTTTGCTTTTATAATGGTTTTATTTATTATTGTCTTATTAAAACAGATTTTAGTGTTCATTTGGCATGCCTTAGTTTTCTATTTAGTCTTATCCTGTATTGAAGTTGAGGATTATTATTTATTTTGTATTAAAAAGGTTTTATTTAAAATTGTTTGTTTTTGACCAGTGATTTGGACTATTATTTTTTAAAACTATTTTGTTTGCCTAGTCCTATATAAGGTTAGGGTTAGGGTTAGGGTTAGGTGAAAACGGTAATATCCGTTGACCCGACAAGTCAGGTCAAACGTTATGCACGGGCCCTCCTGGGACATGGGATGCCCCTCACTTGGTAAAATAACCATAAATATCCAATAAAAGTGTTGTAACAACACCCTGATTTTTTACAGGTATGTGAAACACACTGTGGTAAAATAACCGTAAGTAAATCCTAATGATGTCGTAATAACACACTGATTTTTGCAGTTGTGTTAAACATGTTGTAATTACAGCTAAATAAACATCCAATGAACTATATACAAATTTACAAATATGTCTTGAGTCTCTCCGCTCAGCCGAGGGAGGGTAAATGGCTTAGTCAGGTAAGTACAATTTGTCATTTTTGCTTAAAGTCCGTAGGCCCTGTCGCGACGTTTCGAAATTTGTTTATCTTCATCAGGCTAGGGCAGGTAAGTAGGTCAGGGTTAGGGTTAGGGTTAGGGTTAGGGTTAGGGATGAAAGCACATTGGAGAAGGAGATATTCTTGAATAACTTTTTTTCTGAAGGTCGTAGAGACTTGGAAAGTGGTTTCTATTGAACTAATGTGGGTCCTGCGGATCGATTGGTGCCATCCCCGAGCTCCTCCGACCTTCGGAAGGGGTCGAAGTAGCAAATGGCCGAAAACCCGAGGAGATATTCTTGAATAACTTTTTTTGTGAAGGTCGTAGAGAGTGGGAGAGGGCATTTGTTTCTGGCAAGTGGGGTATTGCGCATCGATTGGTACCATTTTCGAGCTTCTACGACCTTCGGAAGGGGTCGAACGCCCAAATCCCCAAAAGTGGGAGGGGCTAGTTCGGAATTTCTGATTTCTGGTGGAATTTGTGTCGATCTTACCTGCATTCTTACCTTTCAGGTTGAACGAAGAGGGGCCTGATGTGTGTCCAGACCACTGCCTCCTTGGCCCCCCATGATTGGGCCCCCAGAAGAGCTCCTGTGCCCCATACACCGCACGGCCCAAGGAGATGCTTCACTGTCATTCTTCCAAGCGACTGATTTTGGATTTCTCCATGATTTGTCTAATGAGCTGTTTGATCTGTGGGGAACTTGTCTTGTGTGTGAGTTCACCTTGGTCATGGTTTTTCCTGAATTTAGGGTTTTGAATTTGATGTGATAAAATGACATTTCTGAGGAGAATTCTCTGTTGGGATGGTGAATATCGTCTAATTTTGAGTTTTGGTGTCTTCTATGCCGAGATATTTGAGAGAAACGGGATTGTAATTAGGCAGCCTCATTAGCATAGCCTGCTGAGGAGATATTCTAGAATAACTTTTGCTGTGAAGGTCGTAGAGACTTGGAAAGGGCGTCTGTCTCTACTAAATGGGGTACTGCGGATCGATTGGTACCATCGCCGAGCTTCTAGGACCTTGGGAAGGGGTCGAACGAGCGAATCTGAAAAGTGGGCGGGGTTAGGTTTAGGCAAGGGGTGGTGTGGTTAGGGTAAGGGTCTAAGGAACCTGACTAGGCATAGAATCGAAGTCCAGAACCTCTGAATAAGAAAGTCGCTAAAACAGCTAGGGTTAAGGTAAGGATTAGGGATGAAAGCACATTGGAGAAGGGTTAGGGTTAGGTTTAGAAAATCTATCTCGATGACTCCCCCTGCTTCGTCCGTCGACTGGGCAGTTTGGTCTAGGGAGCCAAAGGCAATGCACGGGCCGACGCGCGCCATCAATACTCTCCAGTCTCACATATCTCTTTCTTGTCGAATTTGTTTTGTTTGATGTTGTTTTATCAAAGCTGTAAAACATCAAAGTAAAAGATTGTTTCTGTTTTCGATATTAAGTAACTTTATTTTTCTGTATACTTTTCTATTGTATCGGTTTATTTGGATTTTTTTGCTTTTATAATGGTTTTATTTATTATTGTCTTATTAAAACAGATTTTAGTGTTCATTTGGCATGCCTTAGTTTTCTATTTAGTCTTATCCTGTATTGAAGTTGAGGATTATTATTTATTTTGTATTAAAAAGGTTTTATTTAAAATTGTTTGTTTTTGACCAGTGATTTGGACTATTATTTTTTAAAACTATTTTGTTTGCCTAGTCCTATATAAGGTGACACATCATCAGTAGTGTACCTCAGGGTCATTGGGTGTTTCGGCCATTACCACCAGACACCCTCTCCCAAGGAAGGCCCCGCCGGGGTTGATCAAACCCCAGGGTGTGTCCCACTAAGTTTAGAGTAATCTAAATCTAAGGTATTTTTAGAAAGGATTCTTGTTTGTCGCTTTTTAGGGATTAAGGTCATATAAAGTGGTTAGATTTAGGGTTAGGTTTAGGATTGGGGACAAGTGGTTAGGTTTAGGCGTAGGGTTGAGTGGTTAGGGTTAGGGTTTAGGATCCTGTCCAGGTCTAGAGTTTAAGTGGTTTAGGGTTAGGTTTAGGGTTAGGGTTAGGGTTAGGGTTAGGGTTAGGATTAGGGATGAAAGCACATTGGAGAAGGAGATATTCTTGAATAACTTTTTTTCTGAAGGTCGTAGAGACTTGGAAAGTGGTTTCTATTGAACTAATGTGGGTCCTGCGGATCGATTGGTGCCATCCCCGAGCTCCTACGACCTTCGGAAGGGGTCGAAGTAGCGAATGGCCGAAAACCCGAGGAGATATTCTTGAATAACTTTTTTTGTGAAGGTCGTAGAGAGTGGGAGAGGGCATTTGTTTCTGGCAAGTGGGGTAGGGTTAGGTTTAGAAAATCTATCTCGATGACTCCCCCTGCTTCGTCCGTCGACTGGGCAGTTTGGTCTAGGGAGCCAAAGGCAATGCACGGGCCGACGCGCGCCATCAATACTCTCCAGTCTCACATATCTCTTTCTTGTCGAATTTGTTTTGTTTGATGTTGTTTTATCAAAGCTGTAAAACATCAAAGTAAAAGATTGTTTCTGTTTTCGATATTAAGTAACTTTATTTTTCTGTATACTTTTCTATTGTATCGGTTTATTTGGATTTTTTTGCTTTTATAATGGTTTTATTTATTATTGTCTTATTAAAACAGATTTTAGTGTTCATTTGGCATGCCTTAGTTTTCTATTTAGTCTTATCCTGTATTGAAGTTGAGGATTATTATTTATTTTGTATTAAAAAGGTTTTATTTAAAATTGTTTGTTTTTGACCAGTGATTTGGACTATTATTTTTTAAAACTATTTTGTTTGCCTAGTCCTATATAAGGTTAGGGTTAGGGTTAGGTGAAAACGGTAATATCCGTTGACCCGACAAGTCAGGTCAAACGTTATGCACGGGCCCTCCTGGGACATGGGATGCCCCTCACTTGGTAAAATAACCATAAATATCCAATAAAAGTGTTGTAACAACACCCTGATTTTTTACAGGTATGTGAAACACACTGTGGTAAAATAACCGTAAGTAAATCCTAATGATGTCGTAATAACACACTGATTTTTGCAGTTGTGTTAAACATGTTGTAATTACAGCTAAATAAACATCCAATGAACTATATACAAATTTACAAATATGTCTTGAGTCTCTCCGCTCAGCCGAGGGAGGGTAAATGGCTTAGTCAGGTAAGTACAATTTGTCATTTTTGCTTAAAGTCCGTAGGCCCTGTCGCGACGTTTCGAAATTTGTTTATCTTCATCAGGCTAGGGCAGGTAAGTAGGTCAGGGTTAGGGTTAGGGTTAGGGATGAAAGCACATTGGAGAAGGAGATATTCTTGAATAACTTTTTTTCTGAAGGTCGTAGAGACTTGGAAAGTGGTTTCTATTGAACTAATGTGGGTCCTGCGGATCGATTGGTGCCATCCCCGAGCTCCTCCGACCTTCGGAAGGGGTCGAAGTAGCAAATGGCCGAAAACCCGAGGAGATATTCTTGAATAACTTTTTTTGTGAAGGTCGTAGAGAGTGGGAGAGGGCATTTGTTTCTGGCAAGTGGGGTATTGCGCATCGATTGGTACCATTTTCGAGCTTCTACGACCTTCGGAAGGGGTCGAACGCCCAAATCCCCAAAAGTGGGAGGGGCTAGTTCGGAATTTCTGATTTCTGGTGGAATTTGTGTCGATCTTACCTGCATTCTTACCTTTCAGGTTGAACGAAGAGGGGCCTGATGTGTGTCCAGACCACTGCCTCCTTGGCCCCCCATGATTGGGCCCCCAGAAGAGCTCCTGTGCCCCATACACCGCACGGCCCAAGGAGATGCTTCACTGTCATTCTTCCAAGCGACTGATTTTGGATTTCTCCATGATTTGTCTAATGAGCTGTTTGATCTGTGGGGAACTTGTCTTGTGTGTGAGTTCACCTTGGTCATGGTTTTTCCTGAATTTAGGGTTTTGAATTTGATGTGATAAAATGACATTTCTGAGGAGAATTCTCTGTTGGGATGGTGAATATCGTCTAATTTTGAGTTTTGGTGTCTTCTATGCCGAGATATTTGAGAGAAACGGGATTGTAATTAGGCAGCCTCATTAGCATAGCCTGCTGAGGAGATATTCTAGAATAACTTTTGCTGTGAAGGTCGTAGAGACTTGGAAAGGGCGTCTGTCTCTACTAAATGGGGTACTGCGGATCGATTGGTACCATCGCCGAGCTTCTAGGACCTTGGGAAGGGGTCGAACGAGCGAATCTGAAAAGTGGGCGGGGTTAGGTTTAGGCAAGGGGTGGTGTGGTTAGGGTAAGGGTCTAAGGAACCTGACTAGGCATAGAATCGAAGTCCAGAACCTCTGAATAAGAAAGTCGCTAAAACAGCTAGGGTTAAGGTAAGGATTAGGGATGAAAGCACATTGGAGAAGGGTTAGGGTTAGGTTTAGAAAATCTATCTCGATGACTCCCCCTGCTTCGTCCGTCGACTGGGCAGTTTGGTCTAGGGAGCCAAAGGCAATGCACGGGCCGACGCGCGCCATCAATACTCTCCAGTCTCACATATCTCTTTCTTGTCGAATTTGTTTTGTTTGATGTTGTTTTATCAAAGCTGTAAAACATCAAAGTAAAAGATTGTTTCTGTTTTCGATATTAAGTAACTTTATTTTTCTGTATACTTTTCTATTGTATCGGTTTATTTGGATTTTTTTGCTTTTATAATGGTTTTATTTATTATTGTCTTATTAAAACAGATTTTAGTGTTCATTTGGCATGCCTTAGTTTTCTATTTAGTCTTATCCTGTATTGAAGTTGAGGATTATTATTTATTTTGTATTAAAAAGGTTTTATTTAAAATTGTTTGTTTTTGACCAGTGATTTGGACTATTATTTTTTAAAACTATTTTGTTTGCCTAGTCCTATATAAGGTGACACATCATCAGTAGTGTACCTCAGGGTCATTGGGTGTTTCGGCCATTACCACCAGACACCCTCTCCCAAGGAAGGCCCCGCCGGGGTTGATCAAACCCCAGGGTGTGTCCCACTAAGTTTAGAGTAATCTAAATCTAAGGTATTTTTAGAAAGGATTCTTGTTTGTCGCTTTTTAGGGATTAAGGTCATATAAAGTGGTTAGATTTAGGGTTAGGTTTAGGATTGGGGACAAGTGGTTAGGTTTAGGCGTAGGGTTGAGTGGTTAGGGTTAGGGTTTAGGATCCTGTCCAGGTCTAGAGTTTAAGTGGTTTAGGGTTAGGTTTAGGGTTAGGGTTAGGGTTAGGGTTAGGGTTAGGATTAGGGATGAAAGCACATTGGAGAAGGAGATATTCTTGAATAACTTTTTTTCTGAAGGTCGTAGAGACTTGGAAAGTGGTTTCTATTGAACTAATGTGGGTCCTGCGGATCGATTGGTGCCATCCCCGAGCTCCTACGACCTTCGGAAGGGGTCGAAGTAGCGAATGGCCGAAAACCCGAGGAGATATTCTTGAATAACTTTTTTTGTGAAGGTCGTAGAGAGTGGGAGAGGGCATTTGTTTCTGGCAAGTGGGGTAGGGTTAGGTTTAGAAAATCTATCTCGATGACTCCCCCTGCTTCGTCCGTCGACTGGGCAGTTTGGTCTAGGGAGCCAAAGGCAATGCACGGGCCGACGCGCGCCATCAATACTCTCCAGTCTCACATATCTCTTTCTTGTCGAATTTGTTTTGTTTGATGTTGTTTTATCAAAGCTGTAAAACATCAAAGTAAAAGATTGTTTCTGTTTTCGATATTAAGTAACTTTATTTTTCTGTATACTTTTCTATTGTATCGGTTTATTTGGATTTTTTTGCTTTTATAATGGTTTTATTTATTATTGTCTTATTAAAACAGATTTTAGTGTTCATTTGGCATGCCTTAGTTTTCTATTTAGTCTTATCCTGTATTGAAGTTGAGGATTATTATTTATTTTGTATTAAAAAGGTTTTATTTAAAATTGTTTGTTTTTGACCAGTGATTTGGACTATTATTTTTTAAAACTATTTTGTTTGCCTAGTCCTATATAAGGTTAGGGTTAGGGTTAGGTGAAAACGGTAATATCCGTTGACCCGACAAGTCAGGTCAAACGTTATGCACGGGCCCTCCTGGGACATGGGATGCCCCTCACTTGGTAAAATAACCATAAATATCCAATAAAAGTGTTGTAACAACACCCTGATTTTTTACAGGTATGTGAAACACACTGTGGTAAAATAACCGTAAGTAAATCCTAATGATGTCGTAATAACACACTGATTTTTGCAGTTGTGTTAAACATGTTGTAATTACAGCTAAATAAACATCCAATGAACTATATACAAATTTACAAATATGTCTTGAGTCTCTCCGCTCAGCCGAGGGAGGGTAAATGGCTTAGTCAGGTAAGTACAATTTGTCATTTTTGCTTAAAGTCCGTAGGCCCTGTCGCGACGTTTCGAAATTTGTTTATCTTCATCAGGCTAGGGCAGGTAAGTAGGTCAGGGTTAGGGTTAGGGTTAGGGATGAAAGCACATTGGAGAAGGAGATATTCTTGAATAACTTTTTTTCTGAAGGTCGTAGAGACTTGGAAAGTGGTTTCTATTGAACTAATGTGGGTCCTGCGGATCGATTGGTGCCATCCCCGAGCTCCTCCGACCTTCGGAAGGGGTCGAAGTAGCAAATGGCCGAAAACCCGAGGAGATATTCTTGAATAACTTTTTTTGTGAAGGTCGTAGAGAGTGGGAGAGGGCATTTGTTTCTGGCAAGTGGGGTATTGCGCATCGATTGGTACCATTTTCGAGCTTCTACGACCTTCGGAAGGGGTCGAACGCCCAAATCCCCAAAAGTGGGAGGGGCTAGTTCGGAATTTCTGATTTCTGGTGGAATTTGTGTCGATCTTACCTGCATTCTTACCTTTCAGGTTGAACGAAGAGGGGCCTGATGTGTGTCCAGACCACTGCCTCCTTGGCCCCCCATGATTGGGCCCCCAGAAGAGCTCCTGTGCCCCATACACCGCACGGCCCAAGGAGATGCTTCACTGTCATTCTTCCAAGCGACTGATTTTGGATTTCTCCATGATTTGTCTAATGAGCTGTTTGATCTGTGGGGAACTTGTCTTGTGTGTGAGTTCACCTTGGTCATGGTTTTTCCTGAATTTAGGGTTTTGAATTTGATGTGATAAAATGACATTTCTGAGGAGAATTCTCTGTTGGGATGGTGAATATCGTCTAATTTTGAGTTTTGGTGTCTTCTATGCCGAGATATTTGAGAGAAACGGGATTGTAATTAGGCAGCCTCATTAGCATAGCCTGCTGAGGAGATATTCTAGAATAACTTTTGCTGTGAAGGTCGTAGAGACTTGGAAAGGGCGTCTGTCTCTACTAAATGGGGTACTGCGGATCGATTGGTACCATCGCCGAGCTTCTAGGACCTTGGGAAGGGGTCGAACGAGCGAATCTGAAAAGTGGGCGGGGTTAGGTTTAGGCAAGGGGTGGTGTGGTTAGGGTAAGGGTCTAAGGAACCTGACTAGGCATAGAATCGAAGTCCAGAACCTCTGAATAAGAAAGTCGCTAAAACAGCTAGGGTTAAGGTAAGGATTAGGGATGAAAGCACATTGGAGAAGGGTTAGGGTTAGGTTTAGAAAATCTATCTCGATGACTCCCCCTGCTTCGTCCGTCGACTGGGCAGTTTGGTCTAGGGAGCCAAAGGCAATGCACGGGCCGACGCGCGCCATCAATACTCTCCAGTCTCACATATCTCTTTCTTGTCGAATTTGTTTTGTTTGATGTTGTTTTATCAAAGGGTTAGGGTTAGGGTTAGGGTTAGGGTTAGGGTTAGGGTTAGGGTTAGGGTTAGGGTTAGGGTTAGGGTTAGGGTTAGGGTTAGGGTTAGGGTTAGGGTTAGGGTTAGGGTTAGGGTTAGGGTTAGGGTTAGGGTTAGGGTTAGGGTTAGGGTTAGGGTTAGGGTTAGGGTTAGGGTTAGGGTTAGGGTTAGGGTTAGGGTTAGGGTTAGGGTTAGGGTTAGGGTTAGGGTTAGGGTTAGGGTTAGGGTTAGGGTTAGGGTTAGGGTTAGGGTTAGGGTTAGGGTTAGGGTTAGGGTTAGGGTTAGGGTTAGGGTTAGGGTTAGGGTTAGGGTTAGGGTTAGGGTTAGGGTTAGGGTTAGGGTTAGGGTTAGGGTTAGGGTTAGGGTTAGGGTTAGGGTTAGGGTTAGGGTTAGGGTTAGGGTTAGGGTTAGGGTTAGGGTTAGGGTTAGGGTTAGGGTTAGGATTAGGGATGAAAGCACATTGGAGAAGGAGATATTCTTGAATAACTTTTTTTCTGAAGGTCGTAGAGACTTGGAAAGTGGTTTCTATTGAACTAATGTGGGTCCTGCGGATCGATTGGTGCCATCCCCGAGCTCCTACGACCTTCGGAAGGGGTCGAAGTAGCGAATGGCCGAAAACCCGAGGAGATATTCTTGAATAACTTTTTTTGTGAAGGTCGTAGAGAGTGGGAGAGGGCATTTGTTTCTGGCAAGTGGGGTATTGCGCATCGATTGGTACCATTTTCGAGCTTCTACGACCTTCGGAAGGGGTCGAACGCCCAAATCCCCAAAAGTGGGCGGGGCTAGTTCGGAATTTCTGATTTCTGGTGGAATTTCTGTGGATCTTACCTGCATTCTTACCTTTCAGGCTGAATGAAGAGGGGCCTGATGTGTGTCCAGACCACTGGCTCCTTGGCCCCCCATGATTGGGCCCCCAGAAGAGATGATTGGGCCCCCAGAAGAGCTCCTGTGCCCCATACACCGCACGGCCCAAGGAGATGCTTCACTCTCATTCTTCCAAGCGACTGATTTTGGATTTCTCCAAGATTTGTCTAATGAGCTGTTTGATCTGTGGGGCACTTGTCTTGTGTGTGAGTTCACCTTGGTCATGGTTTTTCCTGAAATTAGGGTTTTGAATTTGATGTGATAAAATGACATTTCTGAGGAGAATTCTCTGTTGGGATGGTGAATATCCTGTAATTTTGAGTTTTGGTGTCTTCTATGCCGAGATATTTGAGAGAAACGGGATTGTAATTAGGCCGCCTCATTAGCATAGCCTGCTGAGGAGATATTCTTGAATAACTTTTGTTGTGAAGGTCGTAGAGACTTGGAAAGGGCGTCTGTCTCTACCAAACGGGGTACTGCGGATCGATTGGTACCATCCCCGAGCTTCTAGGACCTTGGGAAGGGGTTGAACGAGCGAATCTGAAAAGTGGGCGGGGTTAGGTTTAGGCAAGGGGTGGTGTGGTTAGGGTAAGGGTCTAAGGAACCTGACTAGGCATAGAATCGAAGTCCAGAACCTCTGAATAAGAAAGTCGCTAAAACAGCTAGGGTTAAGGTAAGGATTAGGGATGAAAGCACATTGGAGAAGGAGATATTCTTGAATAACTTTTTTTCTGAAGGTCGTAGAGACTTGGAAAGTGGTTTCTATTGAACTAATGTGGGTCCTGCGGATCGATTGGTGCCATCCCCGAGCTCCTACGACCTTCGGAAGGGGTCGAAGTAGCGAATGGCCGAAAACCCGAGGAGATATTCTTGAATAACTTTTTTTGTGAAGGTCGTAGAGAGTGGGAGAGGGCATTTGTTTCCGGCAAGTGGGGTATTGCGCATCGATTGGTACCATTTTCGAGCTTCTACGACCTTCGGAAGGGGTCGAACGCCCAAATCCCCAAAAGTGGGCGGGGCTAGTTCGGAATTTCTGATTTCTGGTGGAATTTCTGTGGATCTTACCTGCATTCTTACCTTTCAGGCTGAATGAAGAGGGGCCTGATGTGTGTCCAGACCACTGGCTCCTTGGCCCCCCATGATTGGGCCCCCAGAAGAGATGATTGGGCCCCCAGAAGAGCTCCTGTGCCCCATACACCGCACGGCCCAAGGAGATGCTTCACTCTCATTCTTCCAAGCGACTGATTTTGGATTTCTCCAAGATTTGTCTAATGAGCTGTTTGATCTGTGGGGCACTTGTCTTGTGTGTGAGTTCACCTTGGTCATGGTTTTTCCTGAAATTAGGGTTTTGAATTTGATGTGATAAAATGACATTTCTGAGGAGAATTCTCTGTTGGGATGGTGAATATCCTGTAATTTTGAGTTTTGGTGTCTTCTATGCCGAGATATTTGAGAGAAACGGGATTGTAATTAGGCCGCCTCATTAGCATAGCCTGCTGAGGAGATATTCTTGAATAACTTTTGTTGTGAAGGTCGTAGAGACTTGGAAAGGGCGTCTGTCTCTACCAAACGGGGTACTGCGGATCGATTGGTACCATCCCCGAGCTTCTAGGACCTTGGGAAGGGGTTGAACGAGCGAATCTGAAAAGTGGGCGGGGTTAGGTTTAGGCAAGGGGTGGTGTGGTTAGGGTAAGGGTCTAAGGAACCTGACTAGGCATAGAATCGAAGTCCAGAACCTCTGAATAAGAAAGTCGCTAAAACAGCTAGGGTTAAGGTAAGGATTAGGGATGAAAGCACATTGGAGAAGGAGATATTCTTGAATAACTTTTTTTCTGAAGGTCGTAGAGACTTGGAAAGTGGTTTCTATTGAACTAATGTGGGTCCTGCGGATCGATTGGTGCCATCCCCGAGCTCCTACGACCTTCGGAAGGGGTCGAAGTAGCGAATGGCCGAAAACCCGAGGAGATATTCTTGAATAACTTTTTTTGTGAAGGTCGTAGAGAGTGGGAGAGGGCATTTGTTTCTGGCAAGTGGGGTATTGCGCATCGATTGGTACCATTTTCGAGCTTCTACGACCTTCGGAAGGGGTCGAACGCCCAAATCCCCAAAAGTGGGCGGGGCTAGTTCGGAATTTCTGATTTCTGGTGGAATTTCTGTGGATCTTACCTGCATTCTTACCTTTCAGGCTGAATGAAGAGGGGCCTGATGTGTGTCCAGACCACTGGCTCCTTGGCCCCCCATGATTGGGCCCCCAGAAGAGATGATTGGGCCCCCAGAAGAGCTCCTGTGCCCCATACACCGCACGGCCCAAGGAGATGCTTCACTCTCATTCTTCCAAGCGACTGATTTTGGATTTCTCCAAGATTTGTCTAATGAGCTGTTTGATCTGTGGGGCACTTGTCTTGTGTGTGAGTTCACCTTGGTCATGGTTTTTCCTGAAATTAGGGTTTTGAATTTGATGTGATAAAATGACATTTCTGAGGAGAATTCTCTGTTGGGATGGTGAATATCCTGTAATTTTGAGTTTTGGTGTCTTCTATGCCGAGATATTTGAGAGAAACGGGATTGTAATTAGGCCGCCTCATTAGCATAGCCTGCTGAGGAGATATTCTTGAATAACTTTTGTTGTGAAGGTCGTAGAGACTTGGAAAGGGCGTCTGTCTCTACCAAACGGGGTACTGCGGATCGATTGGTACCATCCCCGAGCTTCTAGGACCTTGGGAAGGGGTTGAACGAGCGAATCTGAAAAGTGGGCGGGGTTAGGTTTAGGCAAGGGGTGGTGTGGTTAGGGTAAGGGTCTAAGGAACCTGACTAGGCATAGAATCGAAGTCCAGAACCTCTGAATAAGAAAGTCGCTAAAACAGCTAGGGTTAAGGTAAGGATTAGGGATGAAAGCACATTGGAGAAGGAGATATTCTTGAATAACTTTTTTTCTGAAGGTCGTAGAGACTTGGAAAGTGGTTTCTATTGAACTAATGTGGGTCCTGCGGATCGATTGGTGCCATCCCCGAGCTCCTACGACCTTCGGAAGGGGTCGAAGTAGCGAATGGCCGAAAACCCGAGGAGATATTCTTGAATAACTTTTTTTGTGAAGGTCGTAGAGAGTGGGAGAGGGCATTTGTTTCTGGCAAGTGGGGTATTGCGCATCGATTGGTACCATTTTCGAGCTTCTACGACCTTCGGAAGGGGTCGAACGCCCAAATCCCCAAAAGTGGGCGGGGCTAGTTCGGAATTTCTGATTTCTGGTGGAATTTCTGTGGATCTTACCTGCATTCTTACCTTTCAGGCTGAATGAAGAGGGGCCTGATGTGTGTCCAGACCACTGGCTCCTTGGCCCCCCATGATTGGGCCCCCAGAAGAGATGATTGGGCCCCCAGAAGAGCTCCTGTGCCCCATACACCGCACGGCCCAAGGAGATGCTTCACTCTCATTCTTCCAAGCGACTGATTTTGGATTTCTCCAAGATTTGTCTAATGAGCTGTTTGATCTGTGGGGCACTTGTCTTGTGTGTGAGTTCACCTTGGTCATGGTTTTTCCTGAAATTAGGGTTTTGAATTTGATGTGATAAAATGACATTTCTGAGGAGAATTCTCTGTTGGGATGGTGAATATCCTGTAATTTTGAGTTTTGGTGTCTTCTATGCCGAGATATTTGAGAGAAACGGGATTGTAATTAGGCCGCCTCATTAGCATAGCCTGCTGAGGAGATATTCTTGAATAACTTTTGTTGTGAAGGTCGTAGAGACTTGGAAAGGGCGTCTGTCTCTACCAAACGGGGTACTGCGGATCGATTGGTACCATCCCCGAGCTTCTAGGACCTTGGGAAGGGGTTGAACGAGCGAATCTGAAAAGTGGGCGGGGTTAGGTTTAGGCAAGGGGTGGTGTGGTTAGGGTAAGGGTCTAAGGAACCTGACTAGGCATAGAATCGAAGTCCAGAACCTCTGAATAAGAAAGTCGCTAAAACAGCTAGGGTTAAGGTAAGGATTAGGGATGAAAGCACATTGGAGAAGGAGATATTCTTGAATAACTTTTTTTCTGAAGGTCGTAGAGACTTGGAAAGTGGTTTCTATTGAACTAATGTGGGTCCTGCGGATCGATTGGTGCCATCCCCGAGCTCCTACGACCTTCGGAAGGGGTCGAAGTAGCGAATGGCCGAAAACCCGAGGAGATATTCTTGAATAACTTTTTTTGTGAAGGTCGTAGAGAGTGGGAGAGGGCATTTGTTTCCGGCAAGTGGGGTATTGCGCATCGATTGGTACCATTTTCGAGCTTCTACGACCTTCGGAAGGGGTCGAACGCCCAAATCCCCAAAAGTGGGCGGGGCTAGTTCGGAATTTCTGATTTCTGGTGGAATTTCTGTGGATCTTACCTGCATTCTTACCTTTCAGGCTGAATGAAGAGGGGCCTGATGTGTGTCCAGACCACTGGCTCCTTGGCCCCCCATGATTGGGCCCCCAGAAGAGATGATTGGGCCCCCAGAAGAGCTCCTGTGCCCCATACACCGCACGGCCCAAGGAGATGCTTCACTCTCATTCTTCCAAGCGACTGATTTTGGATTTCTCCAAGATTTGTCTAATGAGCTGTTTGATCTGTGGGGCACTTGTCTTGTGTGTGAGTTCACCTTGGTCATGGTTTTTCCTGAAATTAGGGTTTTGAATTTGATGTGATAAAATGACATTTCTGAGGAGAATTCTCTGTTGGGATGGTGAATATCCTGTAATTTTGAGTTTTGGTGTCTTCTATGCCGAGATATTTGAGAGAAACGGGATTGTAATTAGGCCGCCTCATTAGCATAGCCTGCTGAGGAGATATTCTTGAATAACTTTTGTTGTGAAGGTCGTAGAGACTTGGAAAGGGCGTCTGTCTCTACCAAACGGGGTACTGCGGATCGATTGGTACCATCCCCGAGCTTCTAGGACCTTGGGAAGGGGTTGAACGAGCGAATCTGAAAAGTGGGCGGGGTTAGGTTTAGGCAAGGGGTGGTGTGGTTAGGGTAAGGGTCTAAGGAACCTGACTAGGCATAGAATCGAAGTCCAGAACCTCTGAATAAGAAAGTCGCTAAAACAGCTAGGGTTAAGGTAAGGATTAGGGATGAAAGCACATTGGAGAAGGAGATATTCTTGAATAACTTTTTTTCTGAAGGTCGTAGAGACTTGGAAAGTGGTTTCTATTGAACTAATGTGGGTCCTGCGGATCGATTGGTGCCATCCCCGAGCTCCTACGACCTTCGGAAGGGGTCGAAGTAGCGAATGGCCGAAAACCCGAGGAGATATTCTTGAATAACTTTTTTTGTGAAGGTCGTAGAGAGTGGGAGAGGGCATTTGTTTCTGGCAAGTGGGGTATTGCGCATCGATTGGTACCATTTTCGAGCTTCTACGACCTTCGGAAGGGGTCGAACGCCCAAATCCCCAAAAGTGGGCGGGGCTAGTTCGGAATTTCTGATTTCTGGTGGAATTTCTGTGGATCTTACCTGCATTCTTACCTTTCAGGCTGAATGAAGAGGGGCCTGATGTGTGTCCAGACCACTGGCTCCTTGGCCCCCCATGATTGGGCCCCCAGAAGAGATGATTGGGCCCCCAGAAGAGCTCCTGTGCCCCATACACCGCACGGCCCAAGGAGATGCTTCACTCTCATTCTTCCAAGCGACTGATTTTGGATTTCTCCAAGATTTGTCTAATGAGCTGTTTGATCTGTGGGGCACTTGTCTTGTGTGTGAGTTCACCTTGGTCATGGTTTTTCCTGAAATTAGGGTTTTGAATTTGATGTGATAAAATGACATTTCTGAGGAGAATTCTCTGTTGGGATGGTGAATATCCTGTAATTTTGAGTTTTGGTGTCTTCTATGCCGAGATATTTGAGAGAAACGGGATTGTAATTAGGCCGCCTCATTAGCATAGCCTGCTGAGGAGATATTCTTGAATAACTTTTGTTGTGAAGGTCGTAGAGACTTGGAAAGGGCGTCTGTCTCTACCAAACGGGGTACTGCGGATCGATTGGTACCATCCCCGAGCTTCTAGGACCTTGGGAAGGGGTTGAACGAGCGAATCTGAAAAGTGGGCGGGGTTAGGTTTAGGCAAGGGGTGGTGTGGTTAGGGTAAGGGTCTAAGGAACCTGACTAGGCATAGAATCGAAGTCCAGAACCTCTGAATAAGAAAGTCGCTAAAACAGCTAGGGTTAAGGTAAGGATTAGGGATGAAAGCACATTGGAGAAGGAGATATTCTTGAATAACTTTTTTTCTGAAGGTCGTAGAGACTTGGAAAGTGGTTTCTATTGAACTAATGTGGGTCCTGCGGATCGATTGGTGCCATCCCCGAGCTCCTACGACCTTCGGAAGGGGTCGAAGTAGCGAATGGCCGAAAACCCGAGGAGATATTCTTGAATAACTTTTTTTGTGAAGGTCGTAGAGAGTGGGAGAGGGCATTTGTTTCTGGCAAGTGGGGTATTGCGCATCGATTGGTACCATTTTCGAGCTTCTACGACCTTCGGAAGGGGTCGAACGCCCAAATCCCCAAAAGTGGGCGGGGCTAGTTCGGAATTTCTGATTTCTGGTGGAATTTCTGTGGATCTTACCTGCATTCTTACCTTTCAGGCTGAATGAAGAGGGGCCTGATGTGTGTCCAGACCACTGGCTCCTTGGCCCCCCATGATTGGGCCCCCAGAAGAGATGATTGGGCCCCCAGAAGAGCTCCTGTG
>NW_026518904.1:0-3000 GCF_947347685.1 Pleuronectes platessa | reverse complement strand
ATACAGCCTATAACACTTGAAACTTTGAAATTGTCAGGGATTTCAGGACTTATAATAATCGTAGGCTATTCAGACTATTTAATATTGCGCGATTATTTATAGCTCAGTTTGAAAATGTAATGGGCTTTTTCACTTTGAAAACGCAGACAAAATGTTCTCCCCACGTACCCCCTGAACCACTTCGCCCCTTGGGGTACATGTACCCCAGTTTGGGAACCGAGGGCCTAGAAGATGCTGAGTCACACCCTGACTGGGGATCCCTGTCACTGCCAGCACTTTGCACTGTGCAGTAACTCGATCGGACACTCACACCACCACAGAGAAGCCTGGACGCACACACACACACTCACACACGCACACACACGCTCACACTTACAATCAGGCCTCTTCAGATTCATAACAGGAGGATAATTGTTGGATACATATCTTACAAGTATGTGAAGATAACACAGTGCCTCTCTGGACGTTTGCCTCTCCACGCTGCCATTGTGCTCCTCAGTGCTCGTGAGTGGAGGCAACTCAATGGTCGGGTGTGTATTACCCTTTGTTGTTAAACTCTGACCCACGCTCACAATTATCCCCATGCATATTTCATAGACGCCCGATGACTAGGGTGCACGTATCCGTTACTGACCTGACTGACTGGAGCCCCACCTGCTCTGACCAGACGAGAAAGATTGAGTTAGAGAGGTTGGGGGGGTGGAAGGAGAAGGAGAGCGATTGCTGAAGGGTGTGACGCGATGAAAGGATTAAGTGGAGACTGAGGAGACGGGGGCAGAAGAGGGAATCTGGATGGATTCACATTAAGCAGATACATCTCGGTCACAGATGCACCGGAGCGAGCATCTTCAGAATCTTGTCCCTGACGAAGCGGCCGTGATGCATTTCCTGTCCCCGCTGTGGTACGAGCCGGTTTGATAAGTGGAGGAGACGGACTCGGATGAATATTCACATACATGCAGATGAGGTCGGGAGAGGTGCACTGATGTGAAGGTGATATATTCTGCAAACAACCTATGTTCAATCACAGATATTAATTATTAGTCATCGATGGAGGTTAAAACTAATTTTGTAGCTTCATTCTGCATTTACTGATGAATTATACAGATAAGCTCATAATTGGATGTTATTTAAATCAATTTTTTAATTTCATTGTATGATGGTGTTGATAGTAAAACTGTCATTTTATAGCACAAGATTACAAAGTGCTGTGTAAAATACAGTGGATCAGAACAACCCAGATCAAGACAAACAATAAGAACATTCAGATGGAATAATAAAACCAAAACAACCGCCGTTAAAACCAGTTGACAGGTATTGAAATGCTTTCCTATGAAAATGTGTTTTCAGCAAAGATTAAAAAGATGTGACGTTAGAGAAAATCCAATCTCTTTAAAGGCTTTAAGGGAAATCAGTTTAATTACATCTCATAATTTGTCCATTTGTAAAAAATACAATTAGATACTGAAAAGAATAAAATACTATAATAAAGGACATATTTGATTTGTTGTATCTTATGTGAGAATGCAGAATATCTAAATTATTCACTGATGCATATTCCCAAGCTCAGGTTTGCCTGAGGCCTTTGTCTCTTCTGCAGGATTCAGGTATCTTCCATTTCTCAGATGTCTGAAACCCAGTTGACACCCTGACAGAAACGTGTGCAGTCAATGCCGACTGTGAACACACCGCTCTTCACTCCACGACTTCCACCAGCGACTTTACAAGCATGGATTTCCAGTTCCACACCAGTAGCCCCAGCGCTCCTGCTGCACAGCAGCCTGTTGCTCCGTCGATCTTTCCGTCCCCAGAGCTCTGGGCATCAACGTCCTTCCAAAGTCCGACCGGTCATGAAGTATTGAGCATTTCATCCCTGGTCCCTTCTACAGTCCTCACACTCCTGCCCCACTCTAATCCCACCACTAATGGAAACTTTAATCCAGAGCTTCCATCCTTTGCTCTACCTGAGTGTCAACCTGCGGAATCCTCATCCTCTGTTAACTCAGAGACCCCAGATCTCAAAACCCTGACGTCACCAGTGCCTTGTGGGGAAAGTCCACTGGAAGCTCCGCAGAGGAAGCCGTCAGATGGGGGACCACTGGAGGAGGGATCCGTCGGTATCATGTTACCCAAGGATCTCCCTGAGGAAGAGCCAGGTATGGTCATCATCACGGGAGAGGAGTTTGGGATGTACTCTTATTTAGATTTTTGTCGCTGATAAAAAGACTGATACCCCGTCTTCCTGTTCAGTATAAAGCAGGAGGTAGTAGCTGGTTAGCTTAGCTTAGCTTAAAGACTGGAAACAGGGGGGAACTGTTAGCCTGGTCCAAAGGGTTAAACCTCCACAGATCATTACTTTTTGTATACATCTTTATTTACACGTTATTTTAACGTGTAAGGTTTCCCTGTTTCCCTGTTCCCGGTTTCCCTGTTTAACGTGATGGGCAATGATTGATACTGACTGAAAGAATAAGCTCATAATTGTCAAATCATATAAAACGATGTGCAGGTATTTGTTTCTGGAGGTTTAAGAGAGCTATTCCATGATATATTCAGTTTGTGCCTTTATTAAAAAAAACAAAGCTCTATGTGAAGGTGGCAGCGAAACGACCAACAGCCCAGCTCAGTCCAGATAAATGACTTCATTCCTTAGACCTGACACCAGGTCAGAGAGACGCTTTTCACTTTGATTACTGCTGCTCTCTCTCTCCACGTTGCTTTTTGAATCAGAGAGCCATCTCAAAATCTTTCCGCCTGAACAATCCCAAAGTTCTTCCTGCAATGAGCAAAGCCGCCAAACTTATCATTTATATTGCTTAAAGATGCAAATACCTCTAAATGCCTCAAACTCTAATTTTCACAACAGGCAGGACGTGTTCGCCTCAATATTCTCAGGCTAAATGAAAGCTGCTATCTGGACTTTATGTTTTTTGCTCTCGAGAGAAGGCAAATCACTTCCGTAATATCTCTGATTGGCACTTAATTCGATTCTTTACTTTT